>NW_024104617.1:0-8786 GCF_003945595.2 Pipra filicauda | reverse complement strand
TTGGTAGCTGAGCAATCATTTGGTGAACTGACTCCCTGCATTTTCTGCTGGCTGCGAGCAGCCCCAACAACACAGTGGTGCAGGCACGTCTCAGGTGGGAACACTGAGTCTACTCCATTTCCTCCCTCTTTAGTTACCCACCTATCTCCATTGGTTACAAGAGTGTACTCTAGTAAGACTGCTGCCCGAGATGCTGATAATAGAAGCACAAATCAGGTGCCTAAAATATAATTTCTGAGCAACTAAAACAATTTAATGGCTGGTTTCTGTGCATCCACCTTTTTCCGCTTCCTGTAGCAGTGCATCCCTACCTGGCATTTGTGCCATGCCTGTTCAATCCCACCCTGAGCTATGCCATCTCTCAAGAGCAATAAAAACCTCAACACTGTGTAGTAAAAAACCAACTCTGCATGTTAAGTGAGTAATTTTCTGGAGGTCTAGCAAGTTGAAATTATGCAGTGATTGGTCAAACTCAGTCTGGTTCTGGCACAAAGTGAAGATGAGTCTGGCAGATTAGAACAGGAAGGAAAGTGATTGAATGGACTTTAAATATTATCCTAAGGAGAAGCAAGGGGATTAAAAGCATTAAAAGGGGATACAGCAACATTTTTATGTCCAGCTCTGCTAAAGGTTGTTTTCTTTATCACCACACACTGGTTAAGATGTACAAATGTGACTCGTGACATTGAGCCTACCTTTAGGAATTTGAGAAAAACTGAAAACAGAAAGCTTTCTTTTTTCTTGTGTTGATAAGTACTCAAAAAGTATTTTTGCCAATATAATTACCTGTATTGATGAACAAAGCAAAATAAACTACAGATATACAAACTGGTGCTATAACTGTGTCTATACAAAGACTTTTTCCAGTACAAAAATTCCCTGCAGGAGTTATGCCCTTCACATGGTGTTAGCATTCTGGCAAAAACTTTTAATGTAGCTTCTAATGTGAAACCGTTGCTTTTGTTTGGAATAGTGGTAGGAGAATAAATTTGATCTTTGGAGGTTTTTACACCCCAGCTGTGAATTTTGCCCTATGATTGGGCTTCATGTCACCCCCTAACTTACTGTAAATCCTCCAGAGAGTTCAAAAAACCAAACTGTACATGTATTTCATGAATCTGGCTTAAAGTTTAAGCTTGGAGGTAGTTGCAGAAGTAATTTGTTTTAGATTTCCTTGAGAACCCATACTAGATTTCTAGTTGGGATATAACCTTTTCTGCTTTGGGAAAAGTTCATCCATGAAAAATGTGGGCAAAACTGAGGATTTATTTCCATATTTATTTTGATTTATATGCATGACTGGAAATAGTCCTGCAACATTCTTTGAAATATAGTCAAATGGATCTGTCTGGCAATTCCCTTTTAACCACAAACCAGCAGGAGTTCAATAGCTGAGCTGTAACAGGTGTAGATATATCTGATTTTTAAAAACTCTTGTCAGAGTCTTTCCACTTTCTCACAGACTGTAGGACCAAATAGGCTTGGGAGTCATGCTCACTAAAACAGGGCTATTCTAAACTAAAAAAAGAGCAAATTCCAGAACACATCAGAGCTAATTTGCCATTGTTTTCGGCATAAACCATAATGAATCCTCATCGAATGAATGCAGCTGCTATGGTGCTGTATCCAAAATAATGTGATTAAATTGCTGCTTGGGGAATTTTAGAGTCTAAATTTGGCAGAGACTCATTACTGGAAATTCAACAGTAAAGCATTTATAATCTTATCCAGAGAGGTGATCCTGTGTTCTGTCATTCTAAGAACAGAGAGAGGAGAAACAGAACCAGGATGACAAATGGTCAGACCAAAATGTGAAACAAGAAACCACAAGAACTTTCAGGCTAGTCCAAGCCATGCTGGAAAGCCTGTTGGGATGGCAAGGGGAGTACAGGATGAGAAACCTTCAGTGGGTTACCTCAGAAGTATTTGGCAACAAGCTCTGCACTGTCAAGGTCAACAAGGAAAGAGTGTCCACCAAAGGAGCCTGCAGAAGTCACAGCTTTGCCACCATCAGGGTCAGAGGAGTCACAACCCCTATCAGGCAAGGGTAGCTCTGGGGCCTCTTGCTCAGAGCTGACTCGTCCTCCCTGCCAGCTCCCTTACAAAAACATTCTCCCCACTCTTCTGTCGGGGAGTGTGTGTATGTTTGACTGTAACTGCAGTGACCTTCATCTGGGGGAAAGCACTGACGTTGAGCAGCTTGGCCTCTTGCGTGGTGAATTCACCAGAGCTATCAGGACCCAGGCTGGCACACAGAGATTTAACTTACAGCTCAAATATCTGTAAAAACTTTTGTGATGAATGTGTGCTGAACACACCAACATTGTCTTTGCTTGGGCTGTTCAAGATCAAACAAACAATTTAAAGTGGCGAGAGTAAAGGTGAAGTGACTAATACAATCATTTTCTTGGTTACAAAATTGTTAAACTAAAACCAGGATCATCCTGTCTCATCAGAAAGCAGGTTGCATTTCTAATTTGTGTTAAAAGTGACCCCAAATTGAATTCTAATTTCAGGAGAGAGGAATTTGTATTTGGGCCAATTCTGAGCCTTTAAAAGCTTATGTTTAATATGCCTAAGTATGCCCATTCCAGTTAAGCATATATGAAATATTGCAGCTTAGAGCATACTTTAGTTTAACAACTATGTTGGTGTCCCTTTATATGCTAAGCAGAGCTCCTGGGATCATGTTTCTGATATGAATATTCAGTATTATGTCTTCAGAATTGGATATCCATGAATATTTAATACTACATGTTCCCAAAGGAGTCACCTAACACTCCAGCTCAGGGACAGCTGATCAGATGAAGCCAGCAAAGTCCTTCGCATTATCTTCAAACAAAGTCCTTCACATTATCTTCTGGAGGTTTTTTTGTTGGTTTGGTTTGGTTTTTTTTATTCTGTAGTGCATAGCAGTTACGGGGAAATTTGCAGAAGCAGCAGCTGCCTCCAGTGCCAGCAGAAGTAATTGAAAAAGGTGGAGGGGGGAGGAGGGACAAACAGGGAAATTTCAGGGTTTTGATGAAAACTAAAATAAATCATTTGCTAAAGAAACATAAGTGTAGGAATCAAATGTTGAGATTAAAGACTAAAACGCTGAACAGTAAAGTTCACAGAACAACTTAACAACTTTGATGTGGAAAGAACGTTAAAAAATACTGAGGAAAGAGTTCAAATTTAGGTGGGAATCCCTATTATATGTATATACTTGGAGAAAAACTGTATTTTGAGGTTTGATGACAAAATAAGCCTGCTGTATCCTTCTGTTGATCAGCATTGATCAGTAAACATTCTTTTGCATGGGAATAAAAAGTAGTTATTAGAGCTAGAATTTGGCTCAGGTAAGTGTTGTAGCAACATAAATCTACTCTAGCAACCAACTGATGTCTCCTGAATTTGAACTGCCAGAAAGGGAAGTTAAAAAAGAAACAGACAGGGTGGGATTTGTAAGTTTGTCATGGATTTCATGTGTTTCATTTGTTTATGTAGCTTTGCAAACCCAAAGCTCCCTGAGATCTAGAAAAACAAATATTCATGTTTTCTCTGAGGTTTCTCAAATGACAGAATGCTGGCAATCTTAGTGAGAGGCTGGAATGATTTCTTGCCATGTTGTTTCAGCTCACAATAAGCTTAACAGTTATCCTGGATTTCATACGCAATACCTTCATCATTGCTGAAGGCAATCAAGTGCCTCTATTCTGTGCCATACCGAAAAAAATGTTGTAGCAGTTGTTCAACAACTTCACCGTGATTCTTTTGGCATTACTCATTCATGACTTTGGCTTTGGCCTGTCTGGTTAGGTTAATTGGCTGCTCTAAAGCTCTGTAAAGTCACTGAGAAAATGCTGGTATAATCTTGAGTTTAATGGAAGGATTGGACTGGCCTTATCCTGCAATTTAATCAGTAGAGTTGGGTAACATTTTTAGTGACTGCAAATTTATCACAAAAAGAGTTTTTATGCTAAAAGTGTTTCCACCTTTTAGTAGAAAAGCAGTATTTGTTTGAGGTGAGGAGAAAGCCTGGAGATAAAGTCTAATCATGTCATCCCTCTTTTATCCACTCACTCAGGGATTATGAAATTTGATTTTAATCTCATCATGAGAGTTGTGGAAACCACACCTCCCTCTTCAAAAGGACAGTGTCTCTGAGGAAGAAGTGATAGGAAATTTGGAGTGGGCTCTTCTTTTTCACCCTTCTCTGCAATTTGTGAGAGTAGGAAGCAATTCTTCCTCTGACCCTCTCCTCAGTAAACCACTCAGTAGCATAGTTAGGACCTCGTGCCACTCATGGCATCTCTTGGGCCCAGACAGCTAGAGGCAATGGGCTCTACCATCCCTGGGGTTTACAACCTGCTGGCATGGCTGCTTTGGCCCACAGAGTCTCTGCAGCACATGGCCTTGACACACACACTGCCGCTGAAACAGCTTTAAAAGGAGAAGCATCATTGGTCCTGTGTGCTCTCTTGCTTGGTTGTCCTAGAGCCTGGAGGTTCATTCTCTCCCAGAAAAGTGGGAACCCCAAGTCAAATTTGTACATCTCCCAGTCCAGGGCAGGGACCAAAGAAAGAGCCAGTTTTTGCTTCCAATATTTCAGTTTGGCTTCTGACCCAGAAAATGAATTACAGTCACAGCCCTATGCAGTGCAGAGTAAGGTAATATTCAGGATGACAGTGGGCATGCCTGGTCTATGTGGAGCTAAGATGCCTGCAGAGGCTGCTTTCCATGTACTGCCTTATTTAACTCTTTATAGTCCTTTATGTCCTCCAAAAGAATCCCATTTTCTGTGCAGGTTTATTTAAAATAGAGATGTAGTACATTAAGAGAATACTGGGGTTTTTTTTGGCATAGTAGTTCTACATATTGGTCTTAGATGAAGTTCAACTAATTTATGTACTGACAATAGTGAGCTGATATTTCCTCTGATACTGAGATTTGGCAGGGAGGACCAGAAGGAAGTGTTTCGATCCAATATGTAAGACAACAGCAAAAGGGAAAAAAGATATTTCCTCTTTATTATGTGAGGAGAATAATACATTACAGATAATTTCCACCCGTTAAAATGCTCTTTTGTTCTTGCAGCCTGGTTTGGGTTTTGTGGTCAGTCCAATTTTGATCAATGGAATATCTTTCCAACATTCCATCTTTGCTTCCTCATGTCCATAGCTTACCTTTTCTTGTGTTCCATCTGGTCCCAGCTGCTGACATTCACAGATCATTAACCAGGACACTTATTACTAAAGAGCAGTGGTCAAAGTTTGTCCTCTTCTGGCTCAGCTGTGGTGGCTGGATTTTTGTGGTCGTTAAATCCAGTCATTTCTGTATAGCCTTTGACTTTAATCAACAGACCAGCTGCAGCACTAGTGGGCCAACTTCCTCAAACACGAATAATTTTTGTGTAATTTTGCAAATCCCAAGGTTAAATCGCAGGTTAAGAAGCTTCCCACAGTTTGCAGAAAATAACTTTGTGCTGTGCTATAAGCTTTTTCAGTGTTTGCATGAGTTATCGCTCTGATTACTGAATTCTACAGTGTTGCACTACAGATTAATAATAACTGGAGAAGGAAGAGGGAAATATTTCATTGTTCATCGGCAATGATTAGTTCACGTAAGGGAGGTTTTCTTTACTGAAGCACATGGCTGCCATTGCCTGGTTTGTCCTACAGGCGTTAGGAAACTATGAGCAACTCATCCCTGCAAGCATTATTTCAGCCTCAGAGCGCTGAAGGGCTTCTGTGGTTTGTGAACCACACACTATAGAAGATTTGAATTGCTCATAGGCTTCTCCACTGGAGGCACGCCATGAAGCCTGATGTGTGTCTGATTCAGAAACCACAGGGCAGCATGCAGTTAAACAGTAGAAGGGACCAGGAGAGATGCTGCTAAGTCTTGTGGAATACAATACCAGGTTCCCCAACATGGCAGAGAAGGACAGGAAGATTTTTGGATGCTGAGGTTTTCAGAACAATCAAGAAATGGCAGTAAGTACTGTGATGCCTTGGGAAAGAGCTGATTTCCAACCACTTTTTTTTGATACCTTTAGAACAGGCCAAATGCTAAATGCCAAAAGAGTGGTTCTCTCTTCTTTGCTTTCACATTGGTTGTAGCTAAAATCCAGAAGCCTAGAAGTTTGAATAGCAGCCTGTGGAGTGAAGCGCTGGGGATTAAAATTATCCAGATATTAAGCAATATGAAAAAACTTGTGTTTCTGATTTGTTTGAATTTTTGGTTGATTTCTCTTCATTTAAGCTTACTGTTTTATAATGAACCTCTCCTTCTGAGAAGCAATGGAATTTAATTTCTAGAAGGACTCCCATCCAAAACATTAGTTGCTATTGCTTAGTTCTTATTTAAGTAGAAATTTACAGTGGCAAAGTTTCAATCACAAAATAAAGTTAGAATGGGCAATTTTTTATTTTTATTAATAAAAACACTTTGTGTGAGCCAGGCGTCCATTCCCAGTGAGGGATCTTCAGTTTTAAGTTAACACTTTTCCAAAGATACTGATACTCTAGTAGTGGATAGCATTTATCCATTTCTGGAAGCCTTACTAGTTTAAGTGGAATTTCTTACTCATGAGCAAGCTATAGTACTAATTTTTACCCAGCTTTTCCTCTGAATTTAGCTTGTATACTAATAACACAGTCAGATCATAAGGATGTTTTCTATTAGCCTTGTCCATTCTGCTTCAGTGGATTTCATGGGAGACATGGGCTCAGGAAACCTACTGTCATTCCCTGATTCTGGCTTACTGCAGTTCATCAGCATTCATGATTATGATACCTTTTTCACATTCATAGTCAGCCCTGATAAGTTTGTAATAAAGAACTTCCATACACTCAGGTTTTCTGATGTGAGTCCTCTCCTGGATTGTGCAAATTTTAAAGCTAGTAAAAGAGTGCCTAGAATTTCCAGATGGTAACTGTAATGGCTCACATGATTCTAATTTGGCTGCTCTTTATCCAGAATCCTACATCTTTGGGATTTCCAGCGGTCACTACCCAGGCATGTGCATGCTACTCTTTACCTGTGCACAGGAATTCTGACACTGTCAAGATGTCCCAGCCTTAGTGAACACACTCTATACACTTTCAGCTGCATAATAAGCCTTCAGGAGGTCCCTGGCAAGGGTCACACAGTGCCCAGATGGCCGTTGCAGCCCCAGCAATTCTATATGCCCTCATTATCTCAGATTTATTGAATGTACAGCCAGTAATCATAGAATTTCCATCAGGAAATCTTGCCTAACAATAGCAGAGCACTCTTCTATATAACCCAAGCTCCTGTCTCCCTGGATCATCCACATTATGGTAGGCACAGATGGAAACAAAACCACCACTACCAGCCTTATTACTACAAAGAGGTTTTTTGCATAGTGAAAATGGTTGATTTTAGTTTTGCTGACACACTCAACACTGTGTGTTGTTGCTTCACTGGAAAAACTGATCCTGTTGGGGAAATAGCTCTAGTGAATATTTAAAGTTTGTGTAAATGCCCTGCATGCATATGGGCATGTGGTGCAAGGAATTCTTGCATTAGGATATTGTGCATTTGATCTTTATTTCATTCTTTGTTTCTCTATTTCATTCTTTTTTTTATTTCATTCAAAAACTAGCAGCCTACAAAGTTATGGTGAAAATAGTTGGAAAATAGTCTGTCTTTCTGCTGGTGTTTTCAATTCATGCAACACTGTTTCAAAAAGAATTCAAATTTCTGGAATGACTTATTATATCTGATCACTGAGTTATAAGACACACAAAATAAGCTAGTGTCTTTAAAATAAAGAACAAAAATCAGTGTCTCTTGAAGAATTTTTCTTTTCCTTCTGAGACAATATTCTTTCCTTCTGACTTAAAATAAGTCTATTTAACTACTTTGATTTTTAAACTATATAACTGCATTTCTTTTGAGCATTCTAATGCATTTTTTTGATTTCAAATTTCATGTGAAACGATGGTAATTACTATGTTTCAGAAATTCTTGCTTCTAGTATGTTTTAAGATGTTTCTGAGGTAGATGTTTGGTACACCTGTTAGTTATTTACTGACTTCTTATGTGGAGAACATCAGGGTTCATGGTCTTGTAGTTGATCTCTCTGAGCATTATAACTTGCTTTTTGACTGAAGTAAAGGGCTGCTTATTTTGATGATGTATAAATTAGTTGGTGAAAGGCCTTGTATTTTAAAAGTATTTCAGGACTTATATTTTACTCTGTTAATTTGTAAAAAATATGAAAATATAAAAGAAAGAGGGAGAGGAAAGAATAAAAATCAGCATAGAAAATATGTAAGAAAAGAGAAGGTAAATCAAAGCTGTGTAAAGGCCTCAATCTTGTTTGTGGAAATCATGCTGTTCATTTAAATGGGAGCAGGAACTTGCCCTTTAGCAGAATGACTGCTTACAAGGTATGGGACTGTCATTATGTAAAATGGCTTTGTGTATTTCCTATATTTTTTTTCACATCACCGAAGAGCTAAAGACCCCCAGGCTAACACTGATGTCTAAAACAAGTTTTGTAAGCCTCTTACTTTCAATGGCAACCTGCAGTCTGTTGCAGCCCTCATTCTGCTGTCAAAAAAAAAAAAAGGACTTTTAGTGAGGTTAAACATGAGCTGTTCATGTCTGGAGACTTGGCAGAGGATGAACACTGGAGCCTCAGTTCGGTGTCTGATGTACAATGGGTGATTACACAAAGCACCTTTGCAATTTGGCGGCTTTGTTTGCAAGAGACCTCAGGATTAAGTGAGCCTATAGTGAATTACTTGACATTACCCCATAGAAACCTGCCT